>NC_050178.1:32113719-32156219 GCF_008315115.2 Sander lucioperca
ACCTTATAATTCACACAGCAGGTAGCAGGTGTTTGGCAGGCTTGCAAAGTAGCACCTTCCCACAATCCCTCACAAAATTCCCCCGCTTTCATCCTTGTTCACATAAATGGTGGGAGTTATTTTAGGTGGGAATTTCACTGCCAGTGGACATCTTTGTTGGCCTGCATCTTTGGCAATAACAGTACACAGATATGTCTCTCAACCTAAAAATAAATGTACTATATACAGTACATATATGTATTATTGTTCTGTATTATTTAACTGACACACTTAAAGAAAAAAATCAATGTGGGTAATGCTACAAATAATCTTCAATGTACAAAAGTCTGTAAATCCATCTCTGTAGATGTGTAAATTCATCAATTGTCCCATGTGCCTTTTTTTTTCCAGCTATGTTTTGAGTGTGGGGCTTTTAACCCTCAATGGGTTAGTGTGACCTATGGGATCTGGATTTGTCTTGAATGCTCTGGCAAGCACAGGGGCCTCGGTGTACATCTCAGGTAAGAATAGTGCAGTGTACTATGATGCTGTTGATTTTGGAGATCCTGGCCTGCCTGATAATACATTATTTATCTCTTCTACCCTGTCTGCAGTTTTGTGCGCTCTGTCACCATGGACAAGTGGAAAGATATTGAGCTTGAGAAGATGAAAGCGGGTGGAAATGGAAAATTCCGCATTTTTCTTGAACTCCAAGATGATTATGATCCCACCTGGAATTTACAGGAGAAATACAACAGCAAAGCTGCTGCACTCTTCAGAGACCAGGTAAGGTGTGCAGACTTAATGGTTTATGATTCATTTCCTACACGTTTCACATCTAGGACCAAATTCTCCATGATCTCATTCAGGGAGTTAAATCATGTGAGTAGTTTGCCAGTAGTAATCCATTTGTCCATTGAAAGGTTTAAACCAAAAAACTAAATTAACAACTGACCATGAAATGGACCAAAGAAGGGACTTGATTTTAAATCGCTAATTGTAAGTGTGTATGCCAGATAAGATAAATATCTTTAAAGATATTCTCAGAATGGTGAGATTACTGTCTTGTGATTCATCAGATTAATTCACCCTCTTAATTCGCCCTCTTTCGATACTGTTTATGACAGGTTGTAACTTTAGCAGAGGGTAAGGAGTGGTCCATTGAGACATCCCCTGCCAGAAACTGGACATCTCCTCAACCTAAGACCAGTCTTTCATCCTCTCATCGGTAAAAGTGATGGATGTTTCTAACACACTCACGCTATGTGCAATGGCAGATTACATGACAAGCATTAAAGCAGTGTATCCATGTTTCTGTCATACAGCTCTGGAGGACCTGGACAAAGCTCAGCAAAATCTGGCGACAAAGCTTTTGAAGACTGGTTGAGTGATGATGTGAACTCATATCAGAGGTGAGAGCCTCACACTCTTTACATTTCTTTTATTATGCACTTGTCTGTTTTAAATGAAGTGTTTAAAAAAAAAATACAAAAAAATGTTTATGCTTCTTCAGTGGAGGGGGCTACAGTGGGAATCAAGAGAATCGGT
This sequence comes from Sander lucioperca, assembly GCF_008315115.2. Taxonomy (NCBI): domain Eukaryota; kingdom Metazoa; phylum Chordata; class Actinopteri; order Perciformes; family Percidae; genus Sander; species Sander lucioperca. The sequence goes on from NC_050178.1 coordinate 32,115,247, forward strand.
ATGTTGGCTTTGGCAACACAGTGACCCCAGAGAAGAAGGAAGATGACTTCATCAACAATGCCATGTCTTCTATTTATTCAGTAGGTCACCATAAACATCTTTTGTCTGAGTTGTACTTTTTGTTTTGTTTTTTTTCTTCCCCTGTGGCAATTTTCACATTTATTTTACAGGGTTGGAGCAGTTTCACTGTTGGAGCTAGCAAGTTTGCTACTATCGCTAAAGATAATGTAAGTGTATGTACTCGATAAATGCTGTATCGTAATTGTGCTGTGTTGAGTTTGTGTCTGAATTTCTGCATAACAATTTTTAAATCCAAATTGCAACCCTCATAAAAAATAAAATAAAGGTTATTTTAATAGTTTTGTCTTTTTTCCTTCATACAGACATCTAAACTGGCAAACCAAGCAACCTTGAAGGTAAGATGATATAGTCATGGGTAACCTGTTAACAGTACTACTAATAAAGGTTTTTGTCTGTCGGGAATCAGGATTACATTTGAAGCTTTCCTCTGTTCCTCTGTTTCATTGAGTAGTACCCTCTTACCTAAGGGAATTAGTATTCACAAAATGTGTGCCATTTTGCTTGGTAAATCTCTTACCATATAATGTAAACTTCCAAGCTGCAATAACTGTGTTACTACTTTAATATCTCTTTGCCTTCTTTGGATGTAGTTAAAGGGCTATAAAGCACCCCCAGAACCGGTAAAGCAGATAATAGGTGCATGGCGCTTTTCCTGCATCATGTTTTTTAATTTTTTTTAATTTTTTTTTTTTTATAAAAGATACCCATTTTCTTCATTTTTGTCAGTTTTTCCGTCAGTTTTTTTCTCTCCACCGTTTATCAAACATTTTGCAAAATGGTGAATGCCATCTTCTTGTGCTTCTGCTTGGATACACTGTGTTTTTCTTGGTGTCTATACTTATGTTTATGGATAACCTGTGAAAGACAGTTAACTGTATTTTTGGATGGGGATTGCCTTTAATTCCTACCCCTAATATAGAAATGTTGCATGAACTGTTCACTCACATTAATTGATAATGGATTATCCATTCATGCATGACAGTATTTGTGTTGACTGCTGTAGAAGTGTAATGGTATGTAAAAACAATTAAGTTTGTCATTAATTGAAAACAATGCATAGCAACATTTGGTAGGTTTTTTGGTTTATAGGTATTGGCTGCTCAACTATTTTATTTTTTTATGAATAAGGCAACAAGAATAAATACTAAGGAAAAATCATAAATTTGTTTGTGCAGCATGTTACTCTGCAGAACTTAGGAGGCAGAGTAAAAAAAGCAAAGATGCTGTGTTTTAGTATCTGACATTACAGCTTCTAGTGTTTCACTAACCTACACAGAAGAAAAGTGTTTGCAATGTTGCCTCAAAAGAGAAGTTTACTGTATACTGATGATCCAAGTTTTGAACCATTACACCCTCTAGTGCTTGTTCAGTGTCATTGTGAATGGGCATGATCAGAACTCCATGCAACTGCAGAACAAGCAGCTCAGTGTCTTGCTCTACTGTGAATGTTAAACTGTGTTTCATTCAAGTGAATTCTCCCCTCTGACTTCCAACTAGGCCACAGAGTTAGGACAGACATTAAATGAGAATGTTATCAAACCCACCCAAGAAAAGGTAACATTGATGTTTGAAGTTGTTGCTTTGGTGGTGGGATTACAGTGCTTTAGAGAAAAAACAGCTTCAGATGTGAATGTGCTATTTTCTACACTGCTTGTCTGTGCCAGTTTATCTGCTTTATGCCAGCTTACATTAAACAACAAAAGCTGTGGTTTCAAGGATGCAAAAAAAAAAAAAAAAACCCTTTTTTGTAATTTCTCCCAGTTTGTGACTCAGTAATGGGATTTGCAGAAGCATACAGCTGTGAACTGTTTATTTTGGGAACGGATCTGAGTCAATGTGAACTTTCAGCACAGTCGCTGGACAAGGCTTAAAAGTGCATTTAAACATGTTTAGGAGCAGAAGTCTTTGTTCAGATATGCCTCATTTAAAGGCATTTAGTTTTTAGCTTCAAAGTATCACAAAGGTCATTTATGTCTTATAAACATGTTCTGTTATTTCAAATGCCAATTCACTTTGAATGCCAGTTACATGAGCCTTCTGTACACTTAAATATACAAAGCATGTTACATTGGCATCGAATGTAATCGTAATATCAATGCTATATTTAAAAAATGCTCCAATTCAGCTTCAAAGCTGGGCCGCACCCACCTCCACATATAACGACATAAATGGGTAATACAAAGATCTTAACCAAATTCATTTTCCCATTCATCTGGCGAGGTAACTGAATTAAAAAATGTCCTGGCTTCAATTTAAAAAATGTAGGTCAAGCTTCACTGATCAATTGCAAAAGATGAAATGCCCCAGTCTTGATCCTTACGGCAGACCCACACTGCCTTGTTGAGTTCTTTAAACATAAAGTGACACAACCTGGAGCTCTTCAATTGTCAAATAATTGCTCAATGGCTTTGCAGATTCAGTGTGTCTGAGCTTTGTTTTTGGCAACATGTATAAGCTTAATATGTCACCATCCCTGAGGTCATGATGAGTTGTTTCCACATAACTGCTCTAACTCTTTTACTGTCAAGTGAGCAGCTCCTGAATGTGTCTGTTACTGAGATCAAATGATTCCTGCGTAGCGATAAGAAAACATGCTAATGTTCATCAATCAAGATACAGGAAGATAAAATAAGAGTTTACTTTTTAATTTAACAATCTACTTTCACCCTGCTGTGTATTGGCTTACTCTCTAGGTTTGATTAATGGAAAGTGGAAAGGCAAATGACTCCAAAAAACTAGTATTAAACTAAATGGTTTTGTTTTCTAATGTACAGTTGGCATTGGTGATGTAAGGTATCAATGGTATGTGCTTTTCTAACAATCTTCGATTTGTAGCTGCTTAACTAGGAGTTATTTTCTCTTGAGAGCAATAACCTTTCGTTAGACTCGAGCAAAATGTTATTGCTTTCTCATGTTGATTATCAGTGCCCTTAACAAAACACAAATCACTTTTCTCACAATCTAAAAGCACTGCTGCGTATTACATGCAAGTTAGACAGACATGTGGATGGAGATTGTTGTTATTAGTTTTTAATAATAATTTGGCTCATTCAGGTAAAAGATGGCAAATTGCTAGATGAAATGGCAGTCGGCATCACTGGGCTGGCAAACAAGGTAGGATGGGCAGACCTCTGCCACACTGTAAACGCATGCAAAACCAGTCTCCTGAGCCAGTGACTGCAGCTCTGATCCAACACTTAGAAGTCCGTACCTAAGTGTCTTAGAGAGGTTAACCCTAAACATCACAAGCCTCAAAGGAGACTGGTTTTGCAGTGATGAATGAATGTTTGACCAATTCTAATTTATTGTCATCTCTTTGTTTTTCTTGCTGCCATTTAAATCTGGTGGTGAGTACTTGGTGGTCAACCTTTCTGATGTCAAGTGTTAGAAAACCAACCTCTGTTTGCAGTTTTATTATAACTGCCTCTAACTGTTGCTAAAACTAGAAATGCAGCGTTCTATTTTCATTTGTGTAACAAATGTTGATTGTTTATGGTGTTTAGATTCCTTCAGTTATCACTTCTACCACCGTTAGTTTTTCATTTGGAATTTGATTAGTACTATGTAAAGTACTATGCATTAGGGATTTGTTTCTTACAAAATGTTTTAACACTTGAAGTATCAACTGCATAAAGGTCTTTATCTTAAGTGTTCTCTGTTCTTTAGGTTCAGGGAGCTGGCTCAAAATTGACTAATCTCTTCTCGGGAAAACCGGAGGATGGGTAATAACAGCTTCATACAATTTTAAATCTCCCACATACAAAATAGTTTGCACTGTGTAATTTAATGCGACGCAACATTTAAAGCATGTTTTCATGTTTTGACTGTGTTCAGGTCTGCTGGAGAGAGCTACCAGAACATGGATGCCTCTGAGGGATATCAGGGCAGTTCAAGCCAGCCTGTCGCAAAGGACTTCTGGGAAACCTTTGGCAGCAACAACTCCTTAAAGGCCAAGAAATCTCCCAGCAGTGACAGCTGGACCATCGCAGACAATTCTGCAAAGAAGAGCTCTGACAGTTGGGACAATTGGGGCTCCGAAGCAGCGTCCAACAACAAACACAGCACAGAGGAGAGCTGGGAAGCCTGGGACAACAACTGGGAGAACGCAGATGGTAAGACAAAGAAGAGTCCCACAAAACCTGCTGAGGAAACCTGGGATAATGCAGACTGGTAGAGACCTCACAACTATACATCTCCTCACATTTTTCTCTCTCTCTGTTCATCTCACTGGCACTTTTAGGGAAAGAGCTGCCTCAGCGTAGTTCCTGTCAATCCATTCAAAATATATTTATTATAAATCCAACAAACAATAAATGAAGCCTAGCGTTAAATTGAGCTCATTATCAAAGGAATATTCTTAAAATGTACAACTATACTGACTTGCAGCCATTTATTTTATTGTAAATTACCTTCATCACAAGGAATTAAGAAAAAATCAGTGTAGATATGGTCATAACTTTCTGCCTGTGCTCCCCAAATATTATACCCTTAATAGTGAATAAGTCAGTGTTCATACTGTATGGGTATAATGATTTTGGTTCTCAATTCACCACATAAAGAAACAATGCATGACAGAGAAAATCTGACATTGTAAATATAAATCCTTGTAAATACAGTACGATTGACTAAACACTAATGAGATGATTTTCTGTTTGTTCAATCAAATTGATTTCCTCTGCCCCTGGACCTTTTGCACATTTTGTTCTTGTAAAAATAAATTTGAAAAGCATTTTTGATAGAATTACATGATGTAGTCACAAAGTGGTATATTAAATCAAAGGAACAAATGAACACTGTAACAAATTGGCTATCACTAGTCAAATCTGCGTGGATATGTCAAATGTAAATGAAATCTAATGTGTAATGAGTTAGAGCTAAATGACCCCTATAGTGTGTGTGTGTGTGTATGTATATATATATATATATATATATATATATATATATATATATATATATATATATATATATATATATATATATATATATATATATATATATAAATAATATAATATATTATATAATATAATATATTATATAATATATTTTTTTTTTGTTTAAAATGTGCAAATAGTCAATGGGTTTGAAAGCAGATATATTATCAAGACCAGAAAATGGGACAGGATGCTTAAAAGTTGAATTCGGTTGTCTCCTAAACAAATACAGTTTATTAATAATTGCCCCTTTTTAATTATTAAAGCGTTAAGTTGTCTTTGGATAAATACATTTATTGTATCACATTAGTGCATGCTGACTTAAAAGTTAGCTTTTCCTCATAATTGATGTAATTAATTTAGCATCAATGAGCTGTTAAAATGTATTTTGCTTTGTTGATGCAATGTTTGATTTTACTCAGATTTTAAGACCTGGCTGCGACTGCCATTCAAACATTCATTGCAAAGTTAAAATATTCTTTGAAGCACATCCCCAACATCATTTTAGTGTTTGTTTTGTTATGCAACTCCTCAAGTAATGTTACTTTATACTGCGACATGAAGCAAGTTATCACATTGTTGTTTTTTTACTTTACAGTTTAAATTAATCTGTTGAGCAAAAGTATGCCAGAAATCAATCGCAAAATCTAATTTTGAATTATTAAATTATAATAAAATGTCACAATACTGCACCTGCCAATAGCTTTGAACTACTGGTGGAGAGAAGGGGTATTTATTATAATATGCTATCTATTTTTTTTTCTTTTTCTGACCTTGAAGCTGGCTGATACTATTTGAATTGAAACATTCAAATTAGAGTTCACACAGTCAGGACAGACTGTATTCACTCATTGTCTTATAAATCCAGCTGATGCTCAGAAACTGAATAATGTCTCATTCTGAAAGCCACTTGTTCATCAGCAATTGTTTAATCCATCATTTTATTTTCAAGATGCAACATTTGGTATTTTTAAATAATTTGGTGTCTACCCTATATATACAGTTTATTGTAGATCATTACACACAAAAGTCTCTCATTGCAGGATAATGCTGTATAGTACATACAGCATTATCCTGCAAGTGTGGAGGTTGTGTTTCAATAACTGGACACGGAGGGGGACTGTAGACTGCATGATGTTGCCTGTGAGCCTGTAACTTCTGACCTCGACTGAACTGACAGGTCATTGTAAAATTCATCCTGTGTGAAGCAACTGTGTGTGATCCTTTCTCCACATCTGTGTCATTGCAGCACCTTGGTCATTATGTATTGTGAGGATTTGGTGTCACAGATATCTTCACACTTGTATCACCATCTAAATTGTGAAGTAATGTTAATGAGGCTCATTATACGCTGGATGCTTAGACGGTCACAGCTCTCAAACACTTGTTATAAATTAATTATCTATCCCTTAGTCAGATGAAATGGCAGCTGAACTCGCATTGTTCATCATAGATGCAAATGTATCATGAAAAGCTCATTGTTTTAACAAGTGGGAATGTAATTGGTGTGAAATTAGGTATTTTACAAGCCTCTGGTAATCCTAAAATTCAAATGAACTGTCTGGGTTTCGAACTAGCCAAATTTTGCTGAACCTAACTTCCCTATGTGGCCTTTAATTCCCTATAACATAAGGTGCTGCAACGTTATACTGTAAATGACTGTAAAGTTTTGTTTGCCTTTACATGTATTAACCCACAGAAGCCCAGTCTTCAGGTGATGATGCAAACCACTCAAACTAAACCCAATTCCAACTCCAGGTCTGGGTTTGATTTGTCTACATTTGTTTAACATTCTTACAACAGAAGATAAAGTTAATGACTAACATCAGAAGACTTATAAACATCCTTGGTTTGCACCTGATTCTTTGAAGCTTGGTGTCTGTGATCATTGGCCTGTAGTTTATAATGAACTGCTTATAGAGCAGTCTACCAGTGCAATAAAGCTGCTGGATTGTTGTTTGTTATTAAGGTGTTTTCATCTATAAGCAGTACTCATTTGGCCTCCATGATTGGTAAAAATAATATTTTATTATCACAGGTTTTAACGTGTGAAGGCTAAGTCCTGGGAACTTTATTCCATGGCCATTTCCTACCTCTAAAAAGTCTTCAGTTTACAGTTTTCATTAGTGAACCTGCTTTTTTTCTGAACCTATCCGCATTGTTTTGATGTAGACCTTATTACAGCATGCTTTGCTGTTTCTCATTGCTTTCCACTGCCGAAGGAAGTGTGTTAAAGCAAAGCAACAAAGATGGGTCTACAGCATTGGTGTATTCTCAGTGACAATGCAATGATGTAAAAGAAGAAAAGAAATCACTCCTGGAACATTTGTGTCACTGAACCTCTGCAGTCATGTGTTCATGTATGTGGTCATGTGTTTAAAAACCTTAAACAGCTGTGATTGCTTTCTGTTGATACTGATGTCAGTTTGCTCGTGTGTCTCTGATGCAGTGAGGTGTACATGTCAGTAAATCACCATCCAATATATATTGTTACCCTCAGCCTCCCCTATATTACTTAAGCTTTATGTCATTTATTTTTTATTTCATGATGGCATGACATAAAACATATAAACTGCCAGGAAATGAATGGAAGACTTTGTGCTGTAATATATCACCTTTTAAAAAGGCAAATATTTGAACAGCCACTTCTGTAGAAGAGCTTATAGTGCTGATATACCATAACTTTTTTTTTTATTGGTGAATGTTGGGTTATACTGGTACAATTGATTCACGGATAAGCTGCAGAATGTGTAATTGACTTAAATGCATCCATTAGGTCTTGATATAAGGTGATGCTTTTTTATAAACCCAATGTAATTCCAAACGTTCCCTTTCCAGAGCAGCAGTTTGGCTCAGTGTCTCTGCCTGTCGAAAATTTGAGATTGGGTATGTCTGTGTTTGTTGATGAAACTGTTGTGTCAGAAATACTATTTTTGATGTTATGCATGAGATGTAACGTGGAGCTAAATACATTCAGCTGTTTCAAAAGTCGTTTCCTCAGTGAATTTAAGTGCAGTTGTCTGCTTGCCCCCTTCAAGTTTCACCAGCAGTCATCCCATGAGGTGAGCCAGTGTTACCTACTTGGTTGAGGCTTTGGATATTTTCCTTGTACACATGGTTTCTGTGTTTTAATAAAAATGTATTGTGCTGTGAATGCCATTTGCTGCCTGTATGGTGTGGAATTTAGAGTCCTTTGTTGATCCTATTCGGGAGAGAAATTTGATACACAGCATTGTTGTATTGGTTAATGTCTTCAGCATTATAAATATGTAAGGGAAAGGGGTTAAAGAGATAAGTTGTTAAATGATGGGCTAGTGTGGCAAGTGGTAATTTCTTTACATAAGCTTCTTAAGAAATATTTAGAGATGCGCCATATGTTCGTGGTCAATATTTCCTTCTCCAATAAATGAGAAAATTGTTGATATTTTTCCGATAAGGACGTATCAACTGATAATTGCAGTTCTTCTCTGCCTGGGAATAAACACTGCAAATATAATCATGTCAACATGTCCTACTCGAATCATGTATCATTCAACAAAGAACCTTAAGCAAGTGGGTGCACGATGCTACAATATGTGTCATGTTTAATGTGGGGGCTCTCCAACCATACAATGTTTTTTTACCTTAATGTATATGAATTGCATTGCTTCCTGATAGAACTTTAAGAGAGATAAAGATACATATTTGATGAAAACTAAAACTATGGCCTTTGTGATTGCTACAAAATTGTAGTGACGGTGGGGGAAAAAAATAGTCATTCTAAAAATTAGATTGAAGTTAAAAAGAATGCCATTATTTTCCTTTCACAGTTTAAAAAAAAAAGTAATGGTATTGATCGATAGCTACTGCTGGTATCGGCCACAACAAACCGATAAGATGGGAAGTGCACCCTACAGTATTTATGGATGTGTAGTTTGTGACTGTTTTTGTTCGTAACCTGCATCTGTGAAATCCTTTTTCATAACTCAAATGTTTGCATTTATAGAATGAAATATTGAGCAAAATGAAGCATGCAAAGATCTGAAAAACATATGGACCTCATCTTATTTAATGATATTCTCAGCTTAAAGTTTTCCTGGTTTGGGCTTGGAAGAAAAGAAAAATTTAATTAGAAAAAAAATTGTGTATATATATATATATATATATATATATATATATATATATATATACATGGATACCGACATCCTGTGTAGGATCCATTTTATTTATATGGTAGGATGTCTCATCTCGAGACTTACTAAGTCAAATAGGCCTAACGTTACATACAGAAACAGTTTGAGTGTCCATGAAATTAGATGGAAGAGCCTGCCTCATTAGCAGACAGTGACATTTACATTGTGTCCCGCCTACAAGGCGTGGAATTGTATCTCCTTTCCAAAAGTATTTCACTGGCGAGAGAGTGTGAGAGAGAGATTTATTGAGAGCATCATCAATGGGTGAGTAACACTGAGCATAGACATTAGCAGCGAAGAAGGCTTCAGTAAAATCATACAGCAGTTTCAAAGTAGAGCCAGAAAGCATCAGGACCATCATCTGAACAACCGCCCGGAGACAGGCTCCATCATGACTGCAATGGAGGAGCAGGCAGAGACTGGCTGCATGACTGAATAACACTGGCCGCTTTTTGAGGAATAACCCTGGTACTGACTGTAATAGCGAGTGAGTTTGCTGTTAACTGTTACTTTCACACAGAGAATAGCGAGAGGTGGTAACGTTACCGCTGCTGAATAAACCGAACTTGTGATTGATTTCGCTAAATATCACAAGGTGGCAAATCGCAGCCGTTGCTGCATCAGTGTGTGAGCTCCCTGTGGTTACCGTAGCTTCAGCTCAGCCTGATCGATCACCTATTAGTTAGGCCTGACACCTTTTGTATAAGTTTATGATACAAGAAGCGTGTATTGACGGCAATAACAGACTTCAAACGTCTGTGAGACGATAGCTAACAGATGATGCCAGCAAACGGTCCATCTCTTAACATGCAAGCGGGTGACTGTTATCGCGTTTTAATGCCAAAAGACTGTAGCAGTCACATTTGCCTTAATTTAATTATCTTTTTATGAGAATGGGGATAAAGGAAAATTGTAGAAGCTGTTTTTTCTTCACTAACGGAGCAGTCATCTCCTAATAGGCATTGCTTGACCAGAGGAGGCGCCACTACGCATGATCAACGAGCTAACGTTAACTAGCTATCATAAAAGTTAGGCGCTTCACAGGCTACGTTATCTTTTATTTGAAGCAGCTTAGACAGAAGCCCCTAACCACATTATAAGAATAGTAAAATGGCGTCAGAAACATCCGGGTCGTAGTGAAAAGTAGCTGTTGGGGGACAGAAAGAAGAAGAAAAGTATTTTGGGTCGAAGCTCAGACCACAGGGTGGGATTTCTTTTCAGGCATGAGATCCTTCGCTGTTGTTGCTATGCTACCACTGCAGCGCGTGCAGCGAAATGTGTTGCTAAGTGGTCTCTGTTAAAACCTCCCAGTCAGTAGGCCTAGTGCAGCCCGGTACACAGTCATATAACGCAACCAGTAAAGGAAACATCAGTAACGTTATTAAGGATAGTAAGCAGTTCCCATCACTACAGGAATGCACAACTGTTTTTGTTTTTCTTGTGTAGCATAAAAGGACTACACTTCATTTCGTTTTGCAACCCTGTGTTGTACAATGACAATACATACACTTTACTTTGCCATCGGCATGCATTTCTGTTCTGTCCTTCGCTGACCAACCAAAAAAGTCCTAGCAGGAAAAGCATAGGTATAATTGATAAGAATAAATGTTCAAGGGCTCTTTGCATGCTTGCTCACTTTATTATTTATATAGCTGCTAGCCCAATATCACTATTTCCCTAAAGGGGCTTTAGAATCTGTACAGGATATGACAACCTCTGTCTTTAGATCCTGATTGGTTGTGGTGAACCACACAACCGAAAGTGGACAGACTACACAAACACAAAAGAGGCAAAGCTCAAGCACACCATTCACACATAAGAAGAAAGAGACAAGTACAACATGCACACAACGGAGAGAGAGACAAGAGGGGAAGCTGAATCTATTGGAGGACAAAGATCCAGATCCAAAACATCAGGAATGGGGCACCGACAGCCAGGAGAGAGAGAGAGAGAGTGGTCCCAAAATGGCCAAGATAGTCTCAAAGTTTGTAAGAACAGAAAGTATCTGGGATTGAACATATGATTATTGCACTGCATATTCTGCAGAAGTAACTGGGGATGAGGAAACTGAGTTTGTATTTAATTTCATTTATTTGTCTGAAGAAATAAAAAAGAAAAATCATGAGCCGTCAAGGGTGAGCAACAGACGGCTGTTTTTTGGATAACTTTGGCTACAGTGTCAAAAACAAATCAAGGATTATGGTCATTGTTATTGATTAAGCAAGAGAAATAGGCTGCTTTAGCATACCTATCATTTAATACACCATCGTGCCATAAGAGATAGAAAACTAACCGTATGATTTACGCCATTTGCATTCCAATCTCCTACATGTCTGCTTAAGTACAGTTGAAGTTGACTGACCAATGTCGCGAGCGGTAAGTACATCAGCACCAACATTACAAGGACAGGCTAGTGTCGCCTCAAATTTGATAAGAAAGTGATTGTGACAGGAGAGACAATCGAAGCAGAAACTTCTATACTGTGTGATAGAATCAAGTCAAGGGTGTTACTGCAGCGAGTGGATTCGTCTACAAACTGAGTGACACCAAAAGTTTCAAGAAATGCCAGAAAGGCTTTACATCATAGAGGATCAACACTTCAGGTGAATATTGGAATCAGCAATAATTCAAATCTCATCAGAATGAGTAACAAGGTCCAAAATATATATTCTCTGAGTCTGTTTCATAAAAGAATTCATAGTTGATGGAGACTGTTTTCATTCAAGAACCTCAAATAAGTTCCATTTTATATCAAATTTGGAGGTTAAAAAGGTAAAAAAAAAAAAAAAGCCTAATAGATTGAGCCTCGCCTTGTTGACTAGCCTGAGCAACATGGGCATGAGGGAAGTCAGGTGGGGAGATTTCTCCAGACTATGCTGAAGAATCAAATTATTTATCAGTATCTTTGGTAGACAGTGATCTGATATGTATACAACTAAATCAGAGGGTCTTGTTGGGACTACAGCTTTCAGTAAAAGGCCAATCTGTATGTAAATAGATGACGTATTAATTGGAACAACGTACCTTATATTATTATGTATCAGAGCTAGGGCTGGGCAATGTGGCCAAAATTTTCTATCCCAATATAGGTCATTCCATATCTCGATAACGATACATATCATGATATAGCAGGTTTTGGTGAATTTAACAAATAAATTGTCTTTATGAAATAACCAAATATTAAAGCCTACTTTTGTATACTCCTGTGTAAATTAAATACCTGACAAATGAAAAGTATATAAGACTATAAGAGTATTTTTCCTCATTTTGTTAAGAACTTTAGTGCAAAAGGAACATACAGTGCAAAGATAACGTAAAGCGTAGTCCAAATTACGTAAATATTGCCTGAACGCTATTCGGCCACTGGTTTTTCGACATTGCCATAGAAACGATATAGAAAAATATATATAATAGACATTTTCATATCGTTTTGATGATTTTTTTCATATGACCCAACCCTATCGGAGCCACCGTTCATGTTATTAGTAACGTGATATGAAAATAAAAAATTAGGCTACTTATCTGCTTGTTGTTCATTACATTTGACTGCATGATAATGTTCAGAAGTTAAACCTGAACTGTCATTTTCACCTGCATTGTCAATTATTTGACGAATTATTAATAGATGATTCAAATGTTTAATCACTTTTTTTAGTGTTTTAGACAAACAATTATTTATCATTATTCACATAAAATAAAAGAATATGATTGTTATTGTTCATAAACATTTATAGTCCTACATGCTGCACAATGATTTGGACACACAGGAAAATAACTATGCTGCATAGATAACATAGCTATAGCACTGCTTAACATTTTGCAAGTCTTTAGCCAAATGTCAGTGCTGAAAAATGTAGATTAGCACCAGAACTTTTGGAAAACATTCTCTCCATGTTTTTTAGTACAAGAACAAACTTTTACAGAAAGGCTGAGAGATTACGCGTTAGGCTATGTGATGTGATGGGCAGTCTGCTTGGAGATGTGGAGGCGGTGCAGCCTCTCCATCAGATGGCTGGTTGGAATCTGAATTTAATTGGCAGTCTTCACTCTGTATCATTTGCAGAATCCAACTTAGTTTGTTGTTCATGTTAATCACATACAGTATACATCACCTTATCTCAATCTGTTAGTCTCTCTAATTTGTGACAAATTATGTGGAAAATGCAATGCGATGATCCTGTTGTCCAAAGTGATTGAGATGAAAGGACTCAGGTGTGCTACATCTTAAATTTGTATTCCAACTTTAAGATGTCTTCATCATGAGCCAGCAGCCGCAGTGCAATAATGCACTGACAACTGAGTCTGTTATCTCAAAATGTTAGAACAAATTATTCTTTATTTTATGAATGCTCAAAGGACGACATTGTCATCCGTCAGAGCTATTGTTGTCATAAACTGTGAACATTGAACGGTTAACATATTATTTATAGACTCAGACAAACTCAGAAAGACTGTGCTGCAGTGCTAGAGATGTACTGTAATACTGGTAAACCTCTTGGGAAGCCGGTGGTTGATTCAGGTTGGTTCAGTTTATTATAGCCGTAGCAGTTTGGTGATTACGATTTCTTTTTTAATTGAGCAGCTGTAGGTCGTACAATGTGTTTTGTATCCTGAAAGCACCCTGAATCCAAAGAGCCATATTTTCTTTTTCTTTCTTTTTTTTTTTTAAACCTTTATTTATCCAGGTAAGCTGGAACAAATTCTCATTTGCAGAGCAGCTCCACTGGAGCCGTTGTGGTTAAGGGCCTTGCTCAAGGGCACCTCATTGGTGGTAACGAGGGAGGGACAAGCGCTGCTCTTTCACTTTCCCCACCCAGATTTTATCCTGTTGGTCTGGGGATTGAACCTCCCGGTAACAAGCTCGCTTCTTTAACCTCTAGGCCACCACTGCCAATTGGGAACAGCAGTGTCTCTTTTCATCTTTACCACTGACTTTCAATCACCAGCAGAGTCTGTATGACAGTTTTTCATGCTCCCAAAAGGAAAGAGATCTCTTTCAGTTGCCAAAGACTGGTCGCTACTGTGTTCGTCTTCCTCTTGTATTTTAGAGCAAATAATGAAACACGTTTAATAAGTGTCAGTGCACCAGTAAAATCAAGTGCTAAAGGTGAGGTAATGTAGCTAATATAATAAGCAGGACATGTTTCTGGGTTTATAATAGTGTGCTTTTGCAATGATGTGCATTCAAAAGTTGTAAAAATTGAATTAGTATACATATGTTATCCACATGAGAGTTAGCATTTAAATGTAATTTGAGAGCAGATAGCCTGACAGTTATATTCCATTTTGTTCTAAGTTGTAGTTATCTCTGCACAGCTTTTGGGGCATGCTGTACATATAATGTGATTTTGAATTAATGTATTCATTGCTCAAATGCAAAATGGGATGGGATTTTGAGGTTTATAGCTATATCAATGTACACTATTACAATATCTCAGCTGATACAGCATAATACCTTAAATTGGACTGTTAAAGAACTGTGAGCAAGATATTTCCAAATTACCTCAAACATATCTATCTAGCTTTCAGTTCTGCAATTTCTTTACTTGTCGGCCAACAAATCTGTGATAAGCTGAAATTGGGCGATAATATAGAGGTCAGACACGATAGGTCCCATCATGAAATAGTTATGTTGCATGTTATGTTGTGTCTTTTTTTTTTATTTCTCCACAACAGAAACCCAGTTTGGCTTCTTCAAAGCTGTGCATGATGCCACAATGATTGGAACAAAACCAATTTGGTTGGACACTTGAGAGAAAATGTCAAACAAAAGTTGGTAAAGAAAGGTTTAACACAAATAGGGTGTAAATAATAATAACATGTCAAGGGCAACGAAGCCCAAAAGGAAGGAAACCCAAAGCCTAGTGTGTGTGGGTGGTCTTGTAAAACAGTCATGCTTATTGATCCGTTCACTGACAGACTCAGATGAGAGAAAATGCAGCAAACTGAGCTTTTGGGCTTTAAGGAAAACAAGGTTTTGCACTGACACCACGGCTGTGTGGGTTTGTGTTCCCAGGGGAGCTGACTCAGTGGTTTATACAGCAGAACTGTGACAGGGATTGACCCCCTCAACACTTCTCCATTAGGTGATGTATACCTTTAGTTCATATTATTCTGAAGGTTATCATTAGACTGAAAACTAAAGTTTGTTTTACTCGGCCAGAGTCCAAACATTTTGACATTCTGTAGGAGTGCAGAATAAGAAAAGCACTGAGTTACAACAATGAAATTAGTCTTACATTCTGAATAGGTGAGTTGTCAAACATGATTAATTATTTATCATTTTAATTCAGTGTTCAAGTGATATAAAATGTGTTTTAACAACTGGTGTCAAATACTTTCCAACAGGTCAAGTTGTATTGAGAGAAAACTAATTTCTTTCTTCTTCTGTAGGGTGCTGCAATAAGACAGCCATGCCGCCCCCAGCCGACATCGTGAAGGTTGCTATTGAATGGCCTGGTGCTAATGCTCAGCTTATAGAGATGGACCAGGTCTGTATTCGCGTAAAATGTGACATTAAACACATCTCCGGTTTGCCTGTAATAACTCAACTTCTGTTAGCTGTTAGTTTCTTAACCTTTAGAAAGTAATATCATTATTGAAGGGGGAAATCGTGCTTTAATTTGTTCTGAATGTGAAAGGCATGAGTAATGCTAAGATCTCTTTTAGTGAGTGCTCTTAACATAAGCTGACATTGTTGTAATAGCTGTCTTTTTGTATGTTTGCAATGGTTTTTTTTCTGTTTGCAGAAAAGACCTTTGTCTTCAATTATACGGGAAGTATGTGATGGGTAAGCGTTACTCCCGCACATTTGAATAGTTTCCTGATGAATTTTATTGCCCCTGATTTTCTGTTTAATTACCAATTGATTGAATAGTAGCAAAATTTGATAACGTCTATGATGTGAGACTAAAACAAATGCAGTTGCAGTTGTGTAGACACCAGTTGTATCACAGCGTTCCAGTAGTTTGCACACCGAGATATGATCTGACCGTTGAAACCTTACATAACCATTCTTACCCATTATTTCTTTCTTTTATCTCACGTCTGCTTGTGCTTCATTGTTGTCTTTGTGCTTTGTCGTGAACTTTAGCGATGAATATTGCATATTTTATCTCACCCATCCACCTTTTGGCTGTATCTACCCACTGCCTCCCTTTTCCCTTTTACATTTTAAACTTAGGATTCTTTGCACTTAACTGTTAACACCCACTGAATAATTCTCCTCCACTCTCTGTTTTGACACCCGTGTTAATACATCTGCTGGAGGGAGAAATGTCAACTTTCAACTATATTTTGTTCATGCATACAAAAGTATACTGCACTAAAACAAGTTTACTTTATGTCCCACTGCTTCTTTAGTTGGTATCTAACACTTTACTAATGAAATTGACTTCTTAACAGTCCTCTTCTCTCTGTCCTCATCAGCTGGTCTTTATCAGGATCCGAGCAGTTTGCTCTGCGTTATGCTGATGGCCCTCAGCTTTATATTACTGAGCAGGTGAGCTTCACTGTTTTCTTTCTAAGCTTGTGTTGATGGCATTGTAAATTGGTGTTGAACGTGTAGGAAAATTCTTCCTTTATTATCTTATAGAGCCGTGGTGAAATCAAGAACGGGACCATCCTTCGATTAGCCATTTCCCCTGTGAGTCACTTTTGTTCATTTCTGTTCAGTTGTGTCTTCATTAGGACATTTTGAAATTGTAATTTTCCTTAAAATGAGATACAGTTAGCTAGTAAATGGTGTGTATTTTGGCTCCTCGCTCAATTTTTGAATTCTTATTGTGTAGTGACTTGAAAAGGTCTTAAAACATGAACATCACCACACTCTACCTCTGTGCAGGCAAACTTTTTGTGTCTTGCAAGTTTCCTCTTAAGACACGCTTGTCTGTACTCGATAACCTGACCTGTTAGTACATGATGGTCGGAGAGCACTGTTTTGAAAATAATGAAAGGGGTTGATGTGATTTGCCATGGTGGATGCCAGCCTCCAACACCCTTTATCTACACATAATGTATGATAATATATTCTTCCTAATCCCACCCTTTCTCCCAAATGCACTGTGGGTGCACCTCACGCCTCCACCACCACAACACACAAAACAAAGTGCCACCCAATGCACTGTGCACTAGGCTGTTCTTTAAGGAATCATTCAGATTAATTACAACTTGGGTCTTTTTCATGGCCGACCTCCTGGCTAACTTTGACCTATCATGTTCAAAGTAGTTTGTTTATACAGGGTTTCTGCAGGGTCTTGAAAAATAAGTCTAAAATTTCAAAATCAAACTTTAAGACCTTAAAAAGTCTTATATTTGCTAAAGCTTTGTGTTCTAGGTCTTAAATCATTTTAAACAGGTCTTAGTTTTCCTACATCCATGTAACACTACCTCTAATGCTCATTGAAATGCTTCCACAGCCCTTTAGAATGTTTTTCCTTTTTTTTTTGCTTGTCCAAATATAATTCGCTGTATTACGACTACAAATAAGACCAATATGCCACTTATATTGCAGCCAATCATCTTTTGTGTTATTGGCGCGAGTCTCTTTTCGCATTGTACCCAGACATAAAACGGATTGCATTCTTTAGCTACAGGGAAGTGAAAGTTTAGCGCTACTTGGCTCCAACAAATGATAGCCATCAGCCAGTTCTGCCAAGTATCTGGCTGCTCCAGCAACGGCACCAGCACTACCTCCACACTGCCTAGACGAGACCCACACAGCAGCTCCGCAACTCCCGTACGCGACCTCCATGTCGCTTTTGGATCAGGGCTAACACTAAGATGGGAAGGTGCTCTGGGTCCTCCACACGGTGACTAGACACCAGTCCTATAATGCGAATGAGGAAATCTGGGAAGACTATGTTATTGGATTCTGACATCTGATGATTTTTTTTTTTTGGGATGTTGTGATATATGTCTTAAAATTACATTTAGAACGGTCTTAAAAAGTCTTAAATTTGACTTTGTGAAATCTGCAGAAACCCTGTTATAATAGTAGTGCATTTCTTCATGCTCTGTGCCTAAATTCCCATCAGTAGAGCCCTTAATAATGTTTTATTTGCTTTCTAGCCTTTGTAGTCATCTAAACACAAAATAATATTTCAGACAAAGGCAGGTACAATTTATATCATACAGGCTTTGTTAACTATGTTGAGCTGAAGCTGTAGTGACACTTCAGACACACCTGTCATTACATACTGCTTTTCATAGAGTGTAGTCTCATCAAATGAATTCAACACAGGTAAAAGTTTCCTTGAAATGCAAAAATACTGAAAACAAGTTTACTTCGGCACCCCATGTTGATTGGCAACATATAAAACAGTCTATAATATTTAAACAGCTAGACATTATAGTTATTTAGCACTAAAAGTATATGGAGACAATGCATCAGTGTTCAAATACGTGAAACCAACAGAAAGTACAAATACAACAACAAGTACTACGTAGGTCTGTATAGGTGGATGAAGTAAACTTATCATAAAAGTGATGTTCTTTCGTGTGTCTGACAGGCTCGTGCTGCTCGTCAACTTTTGGAAAGGATCCAGTCCCACGGTATCGACGCTCGCCTGGAGGCGCTGAAAGAGCTCGCCAAGCTGTCCGCAGACCCAACCTTTGCCGCGGAGTTCATCAATATGGAGGGCATTGGGACGCTGGCACGTCTTGTTGAGAGTGGCACCCAGTGAGCACAAATTGTCATATTTTTACTTCTTTATATATACACGTTTTTTTAATTCTTGGTAGTCAGACCTGGTCAGATGATATGACTAACTGTTCTTTGCTTCCTTCAGCTTTGGTGAAATGCTGGCCTTCACTCTCACTGCTTTCCTGGAGCTAATGGATCATGGCATTGTTTCCTGGGACCTTATCTCCCTCTCCTTCATCAAACAGGTACTTTCCTCCAGCAAATGAGCAATTCATCCGACATTAGTTTCACAGAGCCCACTGGACAAATCTACACTATTTAAAATGTCATGGTTGGTCTTTTTTATTCCTTTTTATGCATATGCTTTTATTTAATGACTTCAGCAACCTTTCTTCCTACATGCATGAAATGAGTGGGTGCCGTTGCCTAGCAACTCCTCACATTATTTCGAGCTCCTTACAGTATGTGACTAGTTTTCTTCTGAAAACTTTGTGGCCTTGACAGTCACTCGGGGAAAACTTAAACTCTTAATAATAATAATAATAATAATAATAAGATTAATAATGCATTTGATTTATTTAGCGCTTTTTTAACACTCAAAGACACTTTACAAAGTTTTCAAAAGGAAATACTACGAGAATTTACTTAATTTAGTTTTCTTTTACAGATAGATTTACGTTTTCATAAGGAGAGGGAACTCTACTTGTGGTGATTTTAATCTTTTACGGATTACAAGCTCTTGAATTGACTCAGAAACACACACAGTTGATGCAGTTAACGATTCAGAGTCATCTTCATGTTGCTTGGTCTTCTCCTCTGTTCTCACTCAGATTGCAGGCTATGTGAACCAGCCGATGGTGGACGTGTCCATCCTGCAGCGTTCTTTAGCCATCCTCGAGAGTATGGTCCTTAACAGCCACAGCCTCTACCATCGAGTGGCACAGGAGATCACCGTGGGACAGCTCATCGGGCACCTGCAAGTGTGAGCACACACACATGCACAGGGGCGTCACGCACTCTGATATTGAGGGGCAGATGAGTGAATGTAGCAGTGTGGGGTAACTTAGGAAATGAAATATAAAAAATTTGCCACGATATTTAGCTCGTGGCACTATTTAAAGGGTGAGTTCAGGATGCTTAGATGACCTCAATCAAACACCACGGCTGGTGTTATTCTATATTTTTCTTATTGTACATGAAAAAAACAAAACCCAACAATGCGTTAGATACTTGTCTGTCCTGTTTGTGGCTCCCAGCCCCAAGTCCATTGGTTCTTATTGAAGATGTAAACAGATCATTTCCTAAAACAGCTGGGCACTGTAAGTTTTAAGCAAACGTGACTCAATCAAAAGCAAATACAGCACATGTTAGGGACTACTTTCAGCAGCAGATTAATACACATTTGGTATATTTACAGCAGCAGGATGGTGTATGTGGGATTGCTAAAAATAACATACCCATGTTAACTGTGTCACACTGCAACACTGTGACTCTTAGATGTGTTTTGTAATAGTTTGTGGACAGCAGAGGAGCTCTATGGCTAAAAGGAAAAAGCTTTATTAGGCGATACTTGTTAGTAGGATCCATTTATTGTTGGTTTTGGTCTTTTTATGGTAATAAAGATATTGCCAAAGACGTTTAAAATTTCCAAGATACTGTTTTACTGTTCGTTTAACAAAATGAAGAATAACATACCATTATTCAAAGCTGTTTGTGTGAAAGAGGGGCTTCTAAAAATCCTGCACCTATCCCAAGTATTAGTACCGATAGCGATAAAAGTAAGATGAATTGTTACGTTGCATAGTTGTTAGCCTGTAGTTTAAACTCTGTATGGACATTTGTGGAGCACGATGCTTCTAACTGGTTGTTACGTGCTTGATATTCCTTCAGGTCAAACCAGGAGATCCAAACCTACGCCATCGCTCTCATCAACGCTCTTTTCCTGAAGGCACCAGAGGACAGACGGCAGGTCAGTGCCCAGAACTCAAAGCACAATGTGCTTTCTTAGAGAAAAGGACTGAATACGCATAATAGATAGACATAGCTAGAATACTAACCATGTTCCAGCCTCATGTTACGCTCTAAAAAAAGCCACCCATACATAATAGACTGACATTTATTCAAAATAGTGACATGTTTTTGGAGTTAGAGAGCTGCAGGTATTGCCCCACCCTGGCTGCTAATGTTTGCAGCAGTCGGTTACTCAAACTAATCTCATTAGTTAGACGTCTATCTGCCAGCTGTCATGATTCTGTCTGACAGTCAACACACTCACTCAAAATAGTACTCGCTTTCCTTTGAAGTTTGCACATTTGTTATGCTGCAGTTATTTCAGAATAGCTCAGCGAGGTAGATCAGCTGAAAGAAGACAGTTTGTGCCAAATAGACAAAGAGCTTGGATAGGATCCGAGCAGAATTCAGTAATTAAGGATTGATTTGTTTGCTAAATTTAGCGAAAATCACTTATTTCTATTAAACTCAAGGATTGGACTCTTTGCCAGCCAGTGGTACACAGTTGACGATGTGCTTATGATGGAGAGTAGAGTGTGAAAAATCCACTGAGATGATGATGAGATGTAACCTGGCATTAGCAGCGTGGGCAAGACTTTAACAAATGTGGCATGAAAAATTATTCATATAACATCCAAATATACAACATCCCAAACCGATGTGTTCTAATTCTGAAATATCTTTGTAGCGCAACCAAAGATACTTTGTACCAAAGTACAAAGACTAAAGGAGCGAGTGCTTCTTTGGATGTCTGTCCAGTATGTCGCTCATCACTGTCATAATGTCTCATTTGTCTGTGCTCCGCTCACCCTGCGGTGATAACTTCTGTCCCAGCTCACATAGTGCGCTAGCATACTGCAGTGTTTCATCCTGTTTCATACATTGTCACTTGTCGACCCTGTGTCGTTTATAATTACAGTTCTCCATGTTGATATTTGATTTGTATGTGTTACTTATGTAAACGCTTTTAAGCCTTGTTCTTTTTAAAAAGCAGTTCTATACTAAACCGAAAAAATAATATCTCAGGAATAAAATTGGAGGAAAATACAGAGAATAAAAATGAAACGGTAGAAACTTTCTAATTACATCCTACAGCGCAATACAATCTCATTTAAATAAAGCAAGTAAAACACAAACACATTGTAGCTTGTAGCAGTCTGATAAGTGCCATGCAGTATAATTTAAATAGCATACCTTTACAACTAACTCAACAGATTTATTTTCATTGTTTTGTTTTGCAAAATAAACAAAAACTTACGGCAGACATCTTTTTTTTCTTGGCAAGATCTCTCTAATCTGTCTTTGCCTTTTGAATATCAGATTTCATGCTGCTCATGTTGGAGTTTCCTTATTTTGATAATTAGTCCGAATGTTTTTGGTAATCATTTGCCTTATTTTTATTGTGAGTTGAATGAGGGCCAAATGCCTATGCCTGGACAGTTGTCCTTGAACATGCATTTATCTCCAGCTGCTGTTGTTGACCACTGGAGGGTGAACTGAGTCAGTTCTTTTGAGATAAATACAGCAGAGGGTCATACAGTACATACACTGTATGTGGCTGGCACTGTTGAACTGATTACTAACATTAATACATTTAAGAACATCAGAATGGAGTTAGGTTACATGATAAATATCTCCGCTAAGGTAGCTACCAGGACACCACAGTGATTTTCATGCATAAATGGTTTAAAGATCACCGTTTACAGCTAATTTTACAGCTCTTACATTTGTGAGAACCTTTCACAACCAGTTGCATAAACCCATAAATGCGTGGGCGTGATACTGCATGTCGGCCATGTGAATTTTTTTTTTTTTAAAACAGTTATGTTGTGACTACTTGACGTTCTTATTTGACATATTGTTTACGTTATTATTTCTTGCATGCTGTGTCTGCGATGTATCCCTGTATCTCATTGTCCATGTGTGGGCGCTCTTTGTTCCCATCACTGTTACACCCACGTCCCTCCTCCCTCCCTTCAACCTGTAGGAGGAGTATACTAACCCGCTGGAGCAGCACCTTACTGTGAGTAGACACATTCCACAGCATCTCATTTTGTCCTCTCCACGCCTGTCTTTCTTCTTCCTATCTCTTTCTGTGTCATGGAAAGCCACTGCATAAACCATGCAAATTAAGATAGAACCATAGCTTGCTGCAGCAGCAGACAGACTGTGTTGACAGATTGAAGATGTCATGTTATACAGAACGTGAAGGGCAAATGGTTCAAACCAGTGATGGAAATGTAGCTTCAGATTGTTGCTGCATTTCAGTAGTAAAATTCCCATGTAATGTAGGTAGATTTGAGTAAAGTAACTGCTGGGCACTACTTTGCTGTATATTAAAGCATCTTCCCTCATCTGCCCTGTGGTTTGGAATAATGTATCTCTTTGCCCTCAGGAAATGGCAAGCACTTTGGCTCAGAAACACCTGCGTTCCATCATCCTCAACGTGAGTATTAAGTCTGAAATGAAAGTCTGAAGGTATTTCTGGCTATTACAGCTGCATATCAGAGTTCACGCTCTGCTTCACTGGCTATTTAGCTTTCAGACGGCTGCAAAATATCTATGTGTGAACGTAGGATTTGAGCAGTTCTCAGAGATTGTGTTTGAAACTAGTTGCTATTAAAACATCGGAAACTTTCTGGACGCAGCGCAAAGCCCGACACAAGGGTCTTTGCGAGTTTAAGACCGACGCAGTTGTTTATTTCCTATCCAGCACCCGCGTCGTTTAAATAGCAAATGCACATGCGCCCATCTGTGCACCCATGGGCGTGCTGGTCTTACAGGGAGGTGTGTTCAGGTGCATTCTTGACGTATTGCTATGTTGAGGCAGCAGAATGTGATTATGCCTAATGCCTAGGCGCATTAGTAAAATGCGCCTAGGCTCGTGAACAGCACGCGCACACTACACTTGTTACACACACAGGGATGCAGCAGCACACAAACATGCAAAAGATAAAATATAAAAGAATTACAATGTGAAATAGTATTATGATATGATCTGCTCGCGCGTTTTCACTTCACGCACGAGCAGATCAGTTTCTTCTCCTGAAAATCTCTCCTTCCTGCTTAGCAAATCCACCATCATAATAGCAATGCGCCAAGGTACACACGCGCCTGGCTTTTAAAGGGAATGGGAGATGACACTGATTGGTAGCAAAAGTGGATTCGTACACGCCCTAAACGCACCTGCGCCAGGCGCTTCACGCTGTGCGCTTAGATCCTTAAAATAGGGCCTATATACTAAAATACATATACAAAATCTATTCAGCCTTCTTTGAGACTATTCTATGCTGGGGTTTGGTGGTCGTTGGGGGGCTGGAAGTTTCCTCCCAGGGAACACCAGTTCAGAAAAGGTAAAGATTTCACTCACTTGGAGAGCTGTGGCACAGTACCAACAAATGTGATATGGCAAGTCTCTGAAGTGGAAGAAAATCTGCTCTCAAAATGATTCCTTTTGGCACAGACTCTTGTGGAAGTGAGTGACTGAACTGGCTGCAAATGTCAATGTGGAAGACGCTGCACTCCTTCTCCCTGGAACCATCCTGAAGCAGCTCCAGCATTTTGTGCTCTGATGGACCCAAAACCTGCCAATCTGTGCACTGTTAATGAGACCTCTTGGACTCTCAGTGTGCTTCATGATACCACATCATTTTCTTTGTCATAATGCATTATGCACGGAGCGTAATCAGTCCATAAAGATGATTAGCATTATCAGCGTTCTGTCTTGAGTCTTAAGGTTATTTTCCGAACGTTACAGACAACCTTTAGTTTCCCTATTAGTGGAGGAGAACAATGTATTAGATTTGTTTTGTGCTGTGTGACTTGATGTGACTGTGTGTCTATGCACAAATTGCCGATGTAGAGGCTTTGCTGTTAACTTAGTGCTCTTCTTTTCCAGCATGTTATCAGAGGAAATCGACCAATCAAAGCAGAAATGGCACATCAGCTGTACGTGCTGCAGGTGTTGACCTTCAACCTTTTGGAAGAACGAATGATGACCAAAATGGATCCCAACGACCAGGTAAATAATGAGATAATGAATTTTCTGTTCGGCCGGTCATTGGATCATGCATTTCCATGTGTTAAAACATTATCCCACATGATAAGTGAAATAAAAAAAAAGGCCTTTGAGATGTAAACGAATTTCAGAAATCATCTAAAATGAACAAAATTAATTAATAATTGAACGGTGATCTGCGTCCTTTAGATCTGCTTTAAGAGTAACGAGGGAATAAAAAAGGAATACAAAATTTACATTTTCGGGCGGCGCCTTGTTAGCTCACCTGGCTGAGAGGCTCAGTCCTTGCCGCAGCGGCCGCGGGTTTGGTTGCGACTTACGGCCCTTTGGTGCGTGTCATCCTCTCTCCCAATTTCCTGACTTAATTGGTCCTATCAATAAAGGGAATAAAAGCCAAAATAATTAACATTTTCCTGCTTGTATTCATCAGTGCTTGTTTACAGTGTAGAAGCACAAAGTGCACTGTGTAAAAGTTCCACGGACGGGAACACAATTTCTGATCTATTTTTCCTCCAAATTTTTATTCCAAAAAATAAGTAATAAGTCATTATTTTGCTGCTATAATGTTAAAAGTGTCACTTTTTATGCTGATATGTAGACTGGGTAAACCCAGCCCGATCTGCCGGCGATTTGATTTCGCCCTGCAGCTCAGGCTGGAAACCTGTACGTTTATCTATCCTGCTTCTGTTACAATTTTGCGGGGGACCAATCACAAACTGACTTATCCACTTGGCGCACTATTGGCGGGTTTAACACAATGACGATAGAAAAGCGACCAAGCGGCTTCTTGTTTACATTCAACAAGCCGGCCACCGAAGCGCAGCAACCCGTTGATGCCGCTGTCGCTGCTACGTCACCCAGATCGTTGGTCTGATTGGTTGAAGGACTATCCAATTGCTTTCAGAGTCTTTTGAACTATGCCCGTTGATCACGCCTCTTGTGCAGTAGAAAATACAGAGCAGACTCCCCAGACTAATGTTCAATCTTAAAAGATTGAGCTTGGTCTGGTGATAGCCAGACTAGCTGCTATGCTAATATCATGTTGTCTTGATGTGGTTCAGGCTCAGAGAGACATCATTTTTGAGCTGCGAAGGATTGCTTTTGATGGAGAAAATGACCCCACCGGTACAGAAAAGAGAAAGGCCATGTATTCCAAGGACTATAAAATGCTGGGGTTCACTGTGAGTCTTCACTACAGATCTGTTTCCTCTATACTATTTGTAAAACAAGCTGTATGAATAGATTTGAATAAAAAACAGTTTATTAAACTGCTTTATTGTGTCCTTGCTCACGGTATTTCTGTTTCAAATGCAGAACCATGTGAATCCGGCCATGGACTTCACCCAGACTCCTCCAGGAATGCTGGCTTTGGACAACATGCTGTACCTCGCCAAGGTTCACCAGGACACATACATCAGGGTTAGTTTTGGCCTCAAACATGACTTTGCTCATCTTACAGAGGTTGAAAAGTCAGCCACACCTAACATGTCTTCTCACTTGTGACAGATTGTCCTGGAGAACAGCAGCCGCGAGGACAAGCACGAATGTCCCTTTGGCCGCTGTGCCATCGAACTCACTCGAATGTTGTGTGAGATCCTCCAGGTTGGAGAATTGCGTAAGTAGATCATATTTTTTATTAGTATATGACACAAGGCGAAGCTGTTATACTTTTGTTAATCCACAATCTTAAAATGCCTAATTACTTCAGCCCAGGATAGTGTAAATGAGAGAGGAAAATGCCTCTCCTACTAATTTACTATTTCTTCTTTCTAATATATTTTCTTTTGTGTAGCTAATGAGGGCTGCAACGACTACCATCCTATGTTCTTCACTCATGACCGGGCATGGGAGGAGTTCTTCTGTGTCTGCATCCAGCTACTTAATAAAACCTGGAAGGAGATGAGGGCCACAGCTGAGGACTTCAATAAGGTCATAGATTAAAGCGCTCTCACAATTTTTTAACACATTCATATTTATACATATATAACTACAGTATATACCCAACTTTTTTGTGTCCTTGCCTCCTTCCCCATACCGCATATATATATATATATATATATATATATATATATATATATATATATATATATAAATAAATATGTTATTTATACTTTGTAGAACTGAAATTTTCATAGAATAAAATCCTCTCTACTTGTAAATACAGATGCAAAACTACGGTGGCTGCTGTATTCAGCCCACTGAAGCAGACAGCTGAAAGGTTTTTGGTTTAAATAATACCTGACAATTATATTCTTAATTCTGTCTATTTGGATTCAAAGTACTTAGTCTAGACATTTATTTAAAAGGACAAGGAATCTATTGTTAAAAAGACCTGGAACCATCTAGGACATAGAATTTGAAATAGTCATGCCTTTCGATGGGTAAAAGATGTCGGTCAGCAGAATGAGTTTCTGAATGGGAAAATAATGTTTCTATAAATTACAACTTGAACAATGTTCACAGTTCACTAAAAACCAATTCAGGTAGATCTGAAAACGTTAGATCTGCCAACTTATGAGTTTTCCTAATATGCCCATCACAGAAATATGTTTTTATTCCACCTTTCCCAACTCATTCCGTGCATGTGTGTGTGCTTAAACCCTGAGCAGGTGATGCAGGTGGTCCGTGAGCAGATCACCAGGGCTCTGGCGATGAAGCCGTCATCTTTAGACCAGCTGAAGAATAAACTGCGAGGCCTCAACTATTCAGAGATTCTGCGTCTGCGGCAGTCAGAGAGAATGAGCCAAGACGACTTCCAGTCTCCTCCCATCATGTCAGTCTGTAGTAAATAGTATAGTATTGTACACATTTGTGTGCACGTGTGTTTGTCCCTGTGGCTCATGCTATGTTTGTCCTCCAGTGAGCTGCGGGAGAGAATTCAGCCCGAGATCTTGGAGCTCATCAAGCAACAGCGACTCAACCGGCTTTGTGAGGGGAGCTGTTTCCGCAAGCTGGGGAACCGCCGAAGGCAAGGTACATACAGTATCATTACAATCACTTTGCCTTTTTTCTACTGAAGGAGTACCACTGCTGTTGATGATCAGCTATGCATTGTGTTCCCTGCCTCTTTTGTAGAGAAGTTTTGGTTCTGCAGACTCTCACTGAATCACAAAGTGCTGCACTATGGAGACCTCGATGAGTCACCTCAGGGTGAAGTGCCTTTTGAGCTACTTAGTGACAAGAGTAAGATACCTTTATTCTTCGTTCAAGTGGCTCCATCTCCCAGCTAATAAACATTTTATTACACACATGATGACACATTCACTAGCAGACCACAATGTATCTGTCAGTAGACTGACCTTAATAAACTTCTCTAATTATTAAGTTTGTTTCTTTTAAATTCCTCCCAGTCCCCGTGTCTGACATCAAGTCTGTGGTGACCGGGAAGGACTGCCCTCATATGAAAGAAAAGAGTGCTCTGAAACAAAACAAGGTAATATTATTTGAGGTTATTGTTTTTTATTGTCATTCTAGTCACATGGCTGTTCTTTCATTCATTCTTCTGCTGTCACTGAGTTTGTTGTTTGTACCTTGTTGCTTCTCTCAGGAGGTGCTGGAGTTAGCCTTCTCTGTGCTCTATGATCCCGATGAGACACTCAATTTTGTTGCACCCAACAAGTATGAGGTAAGCTCAGCAACAGTGAGGCTTAAAGCTGCACTTTTCAATATTAACTTGGACAATGGGTCAAATATGTGTGATGTCACTTTTTGTGATGACTCGGCAGTTCCCCTTGCTCTAAGTACCATTTTAGCATCTTTCAGCTTACTGTTTTGGTTTACTCGCACCATCTTTCTTCAACTATGCTTCCAGCAGAGCAGGCAGCTATTTTCAGCTCCAAAAAAACCCACAGTATGCCACCTGCCCAATACAAAACAGCAGACAAACACAGTTAGCAACTAACTAACTTGGAGCATTTAGCAGTTAAAGAGACAGATATTTCCCTCAGGAGTTGGAGGAGACCAAAACAAAGCTAAAAGTAAAATATATATTGGAGTAAAATACATTTATTATTATTCCTCAGGTGGTCAGAGACACGACTCCAAATAAATGCTAATGTTGTAATGTAACAGGCAACTGCTAACATGTTTACTATAACCACTTTATAAGGAGATAATATGTCAGTGTGGCCAAAGAAGTCATTAATACTGCTTTAACTAATTAGCTTAGACCTGGTATCATTTGTGTAACCACCGAAAAAAATCTGCTCAGTCAGAACCATGCAAATTTAATTTCAAATGTGTATGACATTTGCATGAAAGGCGTTCAAATCACCTAACTAGCTACTGTGACTGACACACTATTGTGTGTGTGTGTGTGTGTGTGTGTGTGTGATGTTTTTGGAGCAGTACTGCATCTGGACTGATGGGATGTGTGCGCTGCTGGGCAGAGAGATGGGCAGTGACCTGACGCGCAGCGACCTAGATACTCTCATCAGCATGGAGATGAAGCTCCGCCTCCTCGACCTTGAGAATATCACCATCCCAGAAGCCCCGCCCCCCGTGCCGAAGGAGCCTAGCTCATATAACTTTACCTACAACTACAGCTGAGGTGTGTGTGTGTGTGTGTGTGTGTGTGTGTGTGTGTGTGTGTGTGTGTTTGTCAAGGATGAGTATACTCGATCTTTTGATGAATTTAGCTGCAGACGTACACCAGATAAGGTTACTTTGAATACTTTTTTTTTAAATATTTTAAAACCCTTGAGACTTCTCTCCATCCGTGTTTGTGATGCTGTATGGTTAGTCAAATAGCAGTCATATGTGAGTTCAGAGGTCAGGGTCCACTACAGAGCAGTACCGGAGCTGGTATAATCTCATTTATCAGTGCAGTCTCCAGGCAACGCCTCCCAATTATTTGCTATTTAAAGGTATAAACGCCTGTAAAGTGAAGGAATACTGTGCCTAATGGGGAATATGGATGAACGAATATATTTTAGCCAAATTGTGGCTTAACTGGTCAATCAAACCATGAGTGTGGTGCATGGCAACAGAAGATGAAGTGGCTACTATTCCAGTTTTAACAGTGTGTTCACTTTGTTCAGTCTGTCCCTCTACATGACTGACAAACAGTCAAACGTCACACAGGATAGAGTGCATGGGCCGAGAGTTGACACATTCACACACTCCTGAAATGAGATTCAGCCAGTGTCTTGCTCAAGGCCAGGAGGAGGGATACACACACAGGGGATCGAACACAACGTTTCTGGTGAAAGGGCGTTTATTTGAATGGAGTCTGCTGGGTTTAGCGATAGTGAGTTTGGGGATGTTTCGTGTTAAACAAAAAAGATTGACCTTTGTAGGGATCCTTTCCACAATGTTGTCAGACACTTAGAACAATAATATAAGCATGGAAGGAGTAAAATAAACACTTTTTGTGGACGTAAATTCAAGGTGAGCAATTGCCCAATAACTTACATTGTAGCTTGTTTCGCCGATGCCGACTGCAGCGGCCTTGCTTAATACTGGACCAATTTCAAAGATTGTTGTTCCCATCAGTCAGTTAGACACAAACACATAGGATAATAGGCTCCAGGTTAAAGTTACTCTTTAAGTGTTTGTCAACATTCAGATTAATTGCCTGTCCATCAACTAATTAATTATTACTGTAATCGTTTCAGCTGCACCAAAATGGTGCTGTCAGCTAATATGGTTTTACGGCTTCTGTTTACTCAACATTCATGCTGCTTTAGATCATTCGACTCACTTTTTTCTCAGACTAAAACACCTTTTCATAGCTTGTTAAACAGTGTGAAAAGCTATATCCCATTGAATTTAAACTGTTTGTGTGTGTGTGTGTGTGTGTGTGTGTGTGTGTGTGTGTGTGTGTGTCAATATTCCATGAGCGTGTTGCTCATGTAAGTCAGGGCCAAAGCTCCGACATCCAACACATTAAAAAACATGAATAGCTCTTTTTTTAAATCATAGTCACTGCATTGCCTTATCAGTCATATACTCACTATATATTTTGGGTAACATGAGCATTTACATAAATGAGTTCCAACACATTATACTATAATGTGTGTTAATGTTTTTCTTACTATGACTTCTCCTGTGAAGCATTCATAACTGATGTACTGGTGTATAAACAGTTAATCAACGTTTGATAACAGTATATAGTTTAAATAATATATAATCATATATCTTCAATAGTTAACAAATAGTCATACTGTATATTGGCTTACATCAGTGTTTCTCAAACTTTTTACACCACTTACCACTTCAGAAAATATTAGGCTCTCTAAGTACCACCATTACGGCCAACGTTAGGACAGTTCACGCAGGAGGCAGGTTTATTCCTAAAAACAATATTTATTGTCGACAGCCACAGCCCAATGTACTTCCTCCATCCTGTTCCAACTGAAGCCAAATTTGAGGTAACTCGGGTCATATCTACATACTGTTTAGCATCATTAGCTGCTAGCAGGGTCTGTGGAGACTTCTCCGCCTCTGCTTAAGAAGCGACTAGCACTTATGGTCGTCCACATTTTCTCCTCATCCACACTTCTCTTCCTCATAGTTAAAGTTTGGAGCCACAATGCAGTGTTTTTAAACCATACATTTTACCTCACTGTCTTACCACTTACTATCTTACCATCACAGCTCGTAACTAATTATGGATGTATGCGCGCTCTGTTCATGAACATAACTATATAGCAAGCTGATATCGAAACAAAATATTATACTTAAACAAACACTTATTTGTAGTATTTCTTGGTATTATGTTTTTAAATTAATTAATTTCAATAAAAAAAATATATATATATCAGAGATTTCATCTACGTACCACTAGAGGGAACTCGCGTACCCCAGTGGTACTTGTACCACAGTTTGAGAACCAGCGGCTTATAGTATAACAATTTTACAGTGTTATAAATCCTTTAACTGTTTACATGATGATTACATGATTGAAACTATGTATAGATGTATTTAAAAGTACTGAAAATATAATTATGATTACAACTATGTTATATTGTGTTATCAAACACTGATTAAATGTTAACCCACCAGTTATGAATGCCTCATAGGAGGGGTAACAGTTTTTAACAGACAATAATAAACACTTAAAAATGTCCTCGTAAAATAGAAAAAATATATACCGTTATTTT
Organism: Sander lucioperca; assembly: GCF_008315115.2. NCBI lineage: Eukaryota > Metazoa > Chordata > Actinopteri > Perciformes > Percidae > Sander > Sander lucioperca. The sequence goes on from NC_050178.1 coordinate 32,147,205, forward strand.
CCATCCGCATTGGAAATTTGTCTTTGGCTCATCAAACATCATATGTGCTACAACTACATAATAGTATCCTATAAACCATTTTTAATTGTTTTTATTCTGCTTATAAATACTAAATTAGATTTGGGTTGAAATAAAGTGTTACCATATTTGGAAAGATTATAGTGACAAGTTACAGTGGTGTTTCTTTTCAGTAAAACAAACTTACCTGACATTCCAAGAGTTTTTGATGCCCGTTGTAATGGAATTAAGCAGTTTTGAGGCTTGGTTTCAGACTTTTTGTCACACTGCACAGGCAAACAGGATAAAAGAGCAGCTCTGTTGGCCTGTTTTGAGAAGCACGACCCTCAAATGTATGGAAGCAGGTCAAAAATGGCTGAGTGACATGGGCCTTGGGAACATACTGCTCATTTATCATAAGAGCAGACAGTATTTTGTGCTTTGTATACAGTGTTATAAATTATACTATGATTGCTTGATGTTTTCTTGTTTCCATAGTGTCATTGGTTTGTGTATTTTATACATGTCACTTAATGTCCTGTCAACTTCTAAACCAGTACTAATCACTGTCACTTGTTAATGCAGAATAGAATTATATTTTTGTAAATGATTGTACAATCTTATCAGCTGTGAAGAGAATGGTGTCAAGCTAACAGCATTTTCACTTTGTGTCACTCTGTACAGTACATTCAACACACTCATGTGGATGGACATTTCTCACTGAAAACTCGATTTTTGGTCTTCACATTTTTTAAAGTCACAACCACGTATTTCATACACCAACACCTCATTTTCATTAGCAATGACACCCACTCCAGCACCTAATGATGTCAGTGTTAATGTGTCTTATAATGCTAATGGGAAAAAATTTAAATTACTGTTGATGCTGTTTGTGGAAAGAATTATATTTGAAGTTAGTTGTTGTTTTTTCAAATCATGTTTTTGCTGTTTGATTTTTAACTGATGTTGGAGGATGTAACGGTTCTCTGTGGAGGTTTAGACCTCTAGTAGTGCTGTGGAGCTGTTTTTCTATGAGTGGGTGCCTGTTTTGTTTGTCTCGTACACGCAAACGAGAACACACATGCAGTAGGCTACACATTACTGCCAATGGTCCAATACTCCACTGATCAACAGGTGGTGGTAATTCACTAATACATGCGCCAATGCGCCAGTAAAGACAGGATAGAAGAAGACTGCAAGCTATAAAACATGGATGTAAACAATACTGGATTTAAAATACTTATAAAATCGACTTTGCAAATGTTGAAGACACGTTTGTTACAACTTAAAGATATAGACATCAGTAATACTGAATGTAAACATAACCTTTGTTTACAAGAAAATTCCACAGGGCACCTTCAACTGCTTTAAAAACATTATTTTATATTCCAGCAAGTCATCAAACTGCAGCTAAAATATATCAATAACCACAAAATACCAGAGTGTGTTAAGGATTGTTGCGTTGGATGTACTAATACTATGACTTGAGGTTTATCTGGTACTCTTTTACATGACTTGCTAAACTATTTATTTACACTTGCTAGTGCTAGTAAAGAATGACATGTTGTTAGATAAGAAATAACAAATCTAAATATGGTATACATATAGATCATTGTATGTATATACAGTATTGTGTTGCCTTATTGAAGAAAATGTATTATGTTTTGTGTGAATAAATACAGAGTCTAACTACTGTTGAAATGTGTTTTTACTGACCAAGGCTTTTCCTTAGCTACTTTTTTTGATTAAAGATCCAGCCTGGATTTATTCAACCACATAAATTAAGATATATATATATATATATATATATATATATATATATATATATATATATATATATATATATATATAATTGAAAAGTGTGAGTTTTAGGAATTAGGATTTGTGTTTGTCAAAGAATGAAAATATGGAGAACTGCAGCGCTTATTACAAAAAAATATTTTTGTTTCTAAAAAAACTGGTGTAAGAATTATTCAGATGTTTTATTTATATGGAGTTGTTTTCTAATGAGTGCGAGCTTTACCGTACCCCAGGTTGGGAACCACTGCATTAAAGGATATATTCACAATCTTTATGTGTTTCTTAACACAATACCTGCATGCCATAGCTACTGTATGTACATTGAAAAAGTGATTGGTTGAGATATTGAAGATATTGCTAGGGGGGCTCCAATTAAAGAGATGGGAGACAAAATCTTTTGACGTTGCTCTTTTTCCTGTGTAAAAATCAATTCTTCAGTTCAGCCTTTATACAATCTAAGAGTTCAGCTGAAGTTATGAGGCTGTCTGTGTTAGACAGTGTTTTTTTAGGTTATTCTCTGTGCTACAGCTCAGCAAGGAAATGACTGTACCTTTGAAAGATAACCACTTGATGAAACATCATATTATCTGTTGCTGATCTCTGGAGGTCATTTATACACAAAACTATGACTGCAGATATAGTCCCCCATCCCTTACATGTCACTCTGTGAAGGGATTTCTTCACTTTTATTATGGAGAACAGGAATGATTACAGTAACTAGTAACTCATTGTACAAATGGGCATGTAAAAATGTGACTCTATCCTCACCTGGCTAAAGCCTCCGCTCAGTTCCAGGTCTTATCCAGCAGGGGACACACTGTGTCTTGTGTTTACTGAGTAGGTGTCAGATGTCCTGAGCTATTATCACACTTATTCCTACTGTGGAAAAACAGCAACTGCATACAGAAAAGCAGGGAGCTGCAGATCAATCCCTAATATGTGACTTTTTATGTAATGAGTTTGGTTTAAGGGTTCTCATCTGTCATGCTGTTTACACTATGTTTATGGCAAGACAACAGAAATAGACCATACAATTGTGTAAATTGAAAAGATTTTATTGTATATTAGCTCAAAATAGAATTTAACACAATTACTTTTCAGATCACATGTATGCTAAAAGAGGAGTGGGAATTGGGATGAGTATACTGTATATGTACTGCAAGATGGACAACCCAGTCCAAGGTACTAAAAGCTAAGCAAAATGGTTGTTTACAGCAATGCAGGAATTTCATTAAGTATCAGTCTCAAGACAGAGTTTTATCTGCTTAGAGAAATAATGGTTTGGTCTGTGGAACATGTAGACAGAAAACATGACAAATACCCTGGAGGTCTGAGCCGCTCTCCTCAGCAGATATACAGTATGTCCCTGGATTAAATCAGGTTGTCTTTAGTTTCAGTTCGGTGGTCATCGGCAGCTCAGACTTATTTGTTTCTCCTGTGTTCATTCACTGTGCTGCAGGAGTATGATTGTCCACTTTTACAGAAACAATGTCAATATATACTTTATACGGTATATAAAATAAATACAAATCTCTTTCTACACCACTGCTCTGATCTATGACTCCTCTCTTCTAGCTGTAATTCACAAAGTGTATATTTGACATTTTATGTGTGTGTGTGTGTGTGTGTGTGTGTGTGTGTGTGTGTGTTTGTTTGTGTCTGTGTGTGTGTGTGTGTGTGTGTGTGTGTGTGTGTGTGTGTGTGTGTGTGTGTGTGTGTGTCTGTGTGTTTTTTTTGTCCTGATTTGAATGTGCACAAACATAATTATCTCAGCAGTCATTGTGTAATAGCAGTTCCTTTATCTACTTTGGCTAATGTGTGTTGCTCCCTTCTGTGTGATTGATGATCAGAGCCTTAGGACTTTCCTGGTGGATGGTACTGTGGTGCTTTCCGTCCCCTTCGCCAGGCTCATTGTCCCAGGCCTGGCCTGCCAGCAGCAGCAGAATAAGTGCGAGGAGCAGTAGTGTGACTGCTGTGGAGGCCAGCTCTGGGCTTAGCTGCAGGCTAGGCTGTGGTTCTGGGACAGCCTTTGTGCTGAATGACACACACTGAGGCTTTCTGCTCTCTCGTGATCTCCTGCTGGCGTGCTTGGCAACCTCATTGATCACCAAATGTAGACACACTCGGTAAAATGTCTCTGCCTGCAGGTGGGTCAGGTTGAAGCTCTGAGTACCAGCCAGGATGCGTGTGGTATATGTGGGCGTGTGTGCGTTTGAGTATATGGCTTGCCATGATAGACGAGTCGAATGGAGGTTGCGCCCGCTCTGCCAGGACAGGATAGCATAGTGTTGTCCGACCTCCCTCACCTCCAACCTGGCTTCCGCTTTGAATAACTGATATCCCTTCATATTAGCAGCCATCCCCCACTTTCTTTTCTTTTCTCTGCCATGCACACCCACAGTAACACTGCGTGTATCTGCTCCCAGTGCATTTTCAGCTACACAGGTATACAATCCTGCCTCGCTGAGGGTGACCTTATTTATTTCCAAAGTTCCCTCAGGCAGTAGCCGGTAGTGTTTGGAGGAGTTACAGGAAGTATCATCTTGAGGCTGGCTTGGAGAGATGATGGAGGCGGATGTGTGGTTGAATCCCTCAGAGGCTGTCAAGCTGTGGCAGGGAGCAGGAGCTGGTAAACCTTTGGATACTTGGCTCAATTTAGGACCAAGTCTCCGCCCAGAGGGAGTCACCCAGTACAGTTCAGGCTGTGGATCCGCAAGAGCTCGGCAGTGCAAGACCAGTTTTCCCCCTTCTCTTACCCTAACGTAGGAAGGGAGGGAGCTGGTAGGGATCATGGGGAGGCATGAGGCCGACATTTCCCTGGAGGATACCTCTCTTACCCTGCGAGCTCTCAGCTCTGGGGGTTCAGAGCACAGCGTGGCCTGGGGTTGGATGAAACGCACCATCCGAGGTGTTTGCTTTTCTTTTTGTGTGTCTTCAATGTGAAAGTGAGAGGCCTCCTCAGCAGCCCAGTGAAATAGGCAGTCACATCGCAGTGGGTTGGAGTGTAAACTGACCTCCTGGAGACTCGGCAGGCTGAGCACAATGTGCTGATGCAGTGCACTCAGAGAGTTGGAGTTGAGCATTAGACTCTCCAGCCTGCTCAGCTGGAGGAAAGCCTGCGGATGAATGTAGGACAGTCGCGGGTTGTTTGTGATCTCAAGTTTTGTGAGCTCTGGAAGGTTCTCTAGGGCGGCTCTCTCAATGGACACCAGCTCCTCCATGTTGTTCAGGCCGAGCTCCTTCAGGTGGACCATGTCTCGGAAGTCTCCTGTCTCAATGAGTTTGATGCGGTTCTTGTTGAGGTCAAGGAACTTCAGTCCTGGCACTCTTATCAGGGCCTGAGTGGGGACCATTGTCAGCCGGTTATCGTAGAAGGAGAGGCTCTCTAAGCCCTCCAACCCTTCCAGTGCTTTTTCAGCTAAGCCTCTCAGACCCATACCACCAAGGACAAGACTCCGGAGGGATTTCAGGGCCAGGAAGCTCCGCTCAGGCAAGGCCTCCACAGGGTTTCCGCCAAGCATGAGAATTTCCAAGCTGGGCAAAGCCATGAACCACCGAGAGTCAACAGTGGTGAGTCTGTTGTTGTTGATATGCAGACGCAGTAGTGAGTACAGACCGGTGAAGGCTCCAGGTGCTATCGAGTGTAAGTTGTTGTGGCTGAGGAAGAGTTCCTGCAAAGCTGGCAGTGAGCAGAAGGAGGCCTCAGGGAGGTGACGAAGATGGTTTTCCTCTAGATGTAGAGACAGTAGAGAGGGCAGGGAGGCGCTCTGAGTTATTGTCCTGACACTGCTGAAGTGATTCTGGGAAAGGTCAAGATCGGTTAGGGTGGCGAGTCCGTGCAGCACCGAAGTGTTGAGCTCAGACAGATGGTTACTCTGCAGGTGCAGGGTGTGTGTGTTCGGGGGTATGGGTGAGGGGAGCTTGGTCAAGAGCAGGTCGTTGCAGTCCACAGTGGGAGCTTCATGGTAGACAGAATCAGGGGAGAACCACGGCTTGATCTGACACACACACCGCACCGGGCAGGAGACGTGCCATGGTAGTGCATGAGGTAGGGAGCCGACAACGCCGGGCACACATACACCAACCAACACACACAGGAGACACTGCGACTGTAGAAACACTAAAGTCGACCTCATAATCTTTGCAGGTCACAGGAGCCGATTCAGACAAGGTGACAAAGAGTTTGTTATGAGGATGTTAGATGAATCATTTGGACCAGTAATGTGTGTGAAGTTTGGACATTAACAGTTTCAAGGTGTGTGTGCAAACTGTAAAAGGTAGGCCAGATGGTTCACTGTCATCATTCATTAAAATCTAAACTGATTAAAGAGTGATTATGTTGTTAATAGCATTCTACAGCAGATTCAGACACAACTGAAAACATTAAATGTGTTTGTTCCCTTTATAGTCACGGACTCTATTATACCAAGAGCGTTTTTTATGTTTAACTTTGATTTCAGTGGTAGAACTGGGACTGCACAATGGCTGTAGCTCAGTGACGGCCTTTGTTGTCACACCATCGATCTCACATCATGGCCACAGGTGGAGGTCTCATGGCTCCCAGTGCAGCGGCTCACTGTTTTTGTCAAAAAACATAAGAAAGAAGGATAATCAGTGAGAAAAAGAAACTAAAATAATCTACAATCAGTTGTTTGATACAGTCTAATATGTCGCTTAAATACAAACACATTTTCAAGCACTATACCTCATCAGTTCCCACTCTAAACCAATTAGTGTGCTTTTGAAATGCAATAAATCTCTAAGAGAGCAGGGTCACATGGAGTTTTCAAGGATGTATTTTGCAGACATGCTCTGCAGCCGAGAAGAGCAAGAAGAGGTGAAGTAGAGAAGACATGAGTACAGAGAAAAAGGCAGGGAAAAAAAGAGTGCTCTGTTGTAATCTTCAGTGTTTCTTTCAGCCTACAGGCGAATAGTTACGTATGCAGGGGTGATGAAATCGTGTTGCACTTAAATATTTCATGTCAGTAATTCAAATTCAGTGTTCAATGTTAGAACATAGCGTCCCACACATTTTATATTATGTAACAGTTAAAAAGACCCCAGGGATATTTTATATTATAAGCCTTCTCTAGTTATGGCTACTATGGAAAAGACTGTAGCTGCTGCTGGAACAAATACACACATAGAGGCACACACACACACTCTCTCTCACGCACGCACGCACGCACACACGCACACACACACACACACACACACACACACACACACACACACACACACACACAAACACACACACACACACACACACACACACACACACTAACGTTGCATGCTGGAGAGACACACGCAAACACCAGTTACATCAATATTTACATTTAGAACATTTGGCAGGTTCACTTATCCAGAGCATGGTACAACATCATCACATTAATGGATCATAGACATTTGACAGCAATGAGATCATCCTAGTAATTAGCTGAGCGGAAGTGAAAAAAAACACCCTATGGGGAGAAATGGTATGTGTCAGTGTAACAAGTGTCACCCTGTTCACCCCAGCATATTTTAATATACATAGTACATGGAAGTCAATATACAATAAAGTATGGCTGTACAGGCCAAAAGGTTACATGCTAGTTATTGTATAGTTACATTCAATTAAAAGTATAGCAGTCTTTTTAATTTGATTACAGTAAATCTGTATTATTATTTTTCTTTAATTTTAATTGTTTTTGGCCACTTGGGGGCAGCAAGACAAGATGTAAACACGACATTGATATATTATCACCTTGTAAAGTTGTTATGGTGTTCGCAAACAGTTGCTTATTTACACATCCAGCAGACACAGAGCAACATTATCATTCATTTGGAGTCGTTCTTCTGTCCAATATTCACTCTCCTTTTAGCTGAGTTCTCCAACATCTCCTGAGAAAAATATCTGCACTTTACCTCCTAAATAGCTTTTTGCTAACTTTGTCTGTCTGCTGTGTGGTGCTGGGCAGGTAGTGTTTAGAAGGTTTTTAGGGGTCTTCACTGAAAACAGAAATCATGCTGATAAGAGCGGCAAGCGTGAATCAAAGTTAATTTAAATGATGGGTCGTAAAGACGAGCTGAAACGCACTGAAAGGCTCTGTAGAGCTGAAGAGAACTGCAGAGTCTGGTGCTACTGCTAATTTATCAGTTGTATGTTTATCAGTTCAGAACTATAAGTCATACCTTTTATATTACACATTGTGTAATTGATTTGATTAATTGTTTATATCATAATATTAATTACAGCTGGTTTAAGTTTTAACCTTAGAAATAAAATGGTTTCAACAGCTTATGTGTAGAATTCCTATGTGATTGTCATTGTTCAAATTATTATGATGTCATTTCAGGCTTGTGCACAAAGAAGGATGTGCTTGTTAATGGGTTGAATAACATTATTTTTTTTTGCATTAACAACAATCTGGTTATTACTGTTTATATAATTCTTTAAGTTCTGTGACGTTTTACTGTTCTTTGTCTTCCAAATAAAGGTTTATGTGATACTGGTATCGTGCATGACAAACACACATTCTGAGAAGCCTTATTGCATAGTTGCCATGGAAACAAATCTCCCAGCCTCACTCAGTGTTATGAGATTTACTTTGGAATTTGTTTTGGTCTGTGCATCAGTTGATAAGAACACAGATGAAAAAACACTGACTGGACCCAGGGAAACTGACTACATTTTTGAAGCTGCAAATCTGTATTTCCTCTTTAATCAATCTCCAGGTGTTCTACAAATCAGTCCATTTTCTGTGATGAAGTTTTTTTATAATTATATAAAAATATATATGCGATAAGCATTGAAACACTGTGTAGTTTAATTGCATGAGAAGCGCAAAGTGAGCGACTTTGTGTGTAATAAGTGCAACATGTTATCCAAACTCTGATCTGTAACAGTAAAAACACAGAAGCAGTTCGGGCTCCTCTAACTCTTCTATCAGCCATTCACTTTCATCTCCACTCATTCATTTTTTTCATGCAACCTGCTCAATAATGGATTCATCATTTCATTTTGATGTGTCATTTTTTTCTCAAAAGCTCACAGTGTTTTTGGCGGTTTCAGGAAACCAGAACTGTGTGTAGATGTGTGTACACAAAGGATTATTTGAACTATTCAGAAAAGGAGTGTGAATAGACCTGTATGACTCAACAGCTACTTTTATAACTCTGTCTCTTTCCAGCTCTCCTCAATATTTTCCCTCTGGATATATAGGATGAATATTTTGG